>NW_026731616.1:0-2500 GCF_028476545.2 Physella acuta | reverse complement strand
GTAGAAGAAAAATATGACTAACTTTCGTTTTGGGGTATTTTGAAAATCGTCACCTGTCTTTACTATAATGTATTGATCAATTTATGTGACGGCGTGGTAGAAAGCTAGACTGCTAACCCGAGATTTTCGAGTTCAAATCCGGGTTCTAGTCAGTAGAATGTCCACTCAACTCTGATGGGTACCCAACTCATGTTAGGTAAAGCTGGGCATAGTTCTGACCACACAGTCCTTTCATGTGCCGTGGTCTCTTAAACATATAAACTCTACTTCAAATGCATCATGTGTCTTTGGCTCGAACGGGAAAAGATGATGACGTGATGGTTGATCAATTTAAGATAATTAACTTAGATCGGAGCCATCGGACCAAGCAGAGCAAAAGAAAAGTTTTGGGTTAAAGGATACCAAACTGACTTAATTTGATAAAGATCACATTAGTTTTTTGGTTTTGTTTTTGTTTATGGAAGTAGAGGTGGGGGGGGGGGGAGGGGGGGCAATTAAGGCAAATTTGCACCAGGCAGCAAATATCCTAGTTAATCCGTGGCTTTAGTGGTAATGAGCAAGGTTAGGGTGAATAAGGATAGGGTATAATTTTTTTTTTTTTAAACATGCATTTTATGGCAATCGGTGAAAATAATCATAGGATAGGGTATAACATGTTTGATAACAAGAAGCGTATGCCATACAGCGAACCAAATAAAAGAGTGAAACATTTTATTAAACTTTTCATAGTGTCTTAACCATATGATTATGGTCATGTTTGCTTCTAACCCATGACCCCCCCCCCCTCCTAAAAAAAAAGATCAAAATAAATTCCCTTCCACGCCTAACAACCCCTAAACCCCCTCTTTCACTTGGCCAGCAAATGCCAAACTTGTTTCCCTTTGTGACGATTTTCCAGTCTCGGCAGACAAGTTTAACGAGTGGCCTCAGTTACCGCCCATTAATCCTGTGGCGAGCTGTTGACAGTTCTCTCCCCTTCAATTAGATGCGTCACGTCTGTGCCTTTCCAAAAATTTAATGAACGGCTTTGCGATCGTACAGTGCTCTCCCCTCGCTGGTGGATAGTACTTTATCGCGGGAAATCCCGACTGCTAATCTCCCTTTGATCATAAAATATTCGGGTACGAACCAGGGGCGTAGCTCATTTGGGGGATAGGGAGGGAGAGAGGAGTTGGCTTTGTGTGACTTTTTTTTCACTCTAAATCACTAGAAGGTCAGACAGCAGTGGCGTAGCCAGGAATTGGTCATGGGAGGGGTTCAAAAATGTTTCCATTCGTATATAATCCTATATACGCCACTGTCAGGCAGTGTTAATTAAACTCCGCACTAAAATATGAATATAATGGGTTGTGAGACATGCCGGACTGCAGTCGATATTTAGCACCCATTATCTGTTAACTTATAACAATAGCAATTTATTATGTTACTTAAACAAGGACGGCGTTGCATAGCGGTAGAACCCTAAACTGCTAAACATAAAGTTTCGAGTTCGAAACCGGGTTCGTCTGTAGAACTACTTTGAGTACATCAGCTCTGATGGGTACCTAACGCACGTTAAAGAAAGTAAAGGCGGCTAGGAATAGTATTGACCACTCTTTCCCTTAATATGCCGAGATCACAGAAACAGATTAACTGTACTTCACTTTCCTCGTTGACCGTCATGTTGAAAAAGGAGTTTAACTTTAACTGAAACTCAATGTTCTAGATGCTCCCTGGATATTGTTTTTATTAGAAATTATTCATAAATTGTCTCTCGGATAGAGTTGCTGACCTCTGATGAAGATCAAGATGGCAGAACAGATAACAGCAAAGTAGACCCACTCTTGCATGAAGGGGTGGATTTTAAAAGCTCCTTCCCATATCTGCCCAGCGGTTCTTCCAGGCATCTGTCCGTTGGGGGGGGGGGGGAATTCATGTAGAAAATATATACCTTTACTAGTGTCCGCCCCCCCCCCCCCAGAAAAAAAAGTCTGGAAGAAACACTGCCCCCCCCCCCACACACACACACACACAAACCAAGACTGAAATTTTCATGATGTACTTTTTTCTCCATCAAAGGCTGAATTTTACGCCTTGTTTTAATGGATTTGTTAAATACCACCACTTTTTCTTTTAGAAAAAAATCAAAAACACTAATAGGTCTATTACCGCAACGATCCTAAGGGCCCATCGAGATATTTTTTTCCTGAGGGCCCACCGGGATTTACTTCAATAGACCGACGGGCCGGCCCACCACCCATGCCTTTAGGCCTACCTATTGATTGTATTGAGTCCAGACTTAAGCCTTAATTTGGTAACCAGCTCTTATGCCTCAAGCAACCGGTCTGTTCAAACTATTCCCAAACAAGCAGTGGTGTATCTATGAGCGCAGGAAATAGATAGAAATAACAACACATTTATTTTTTAATACACGAGCCATAAGAAAGCTAGCTTATATATTTTATTGAATATATGTATATATAATATACATAAAGATTATACACATATATATGTAGTGTGT